>NW_020528445.1:0-44076 GCF_003368295.1 Carassius auratus
TCAAGTTCAATAGCTGCCAAAGAAAAACAAGACTTGAACGTTGTATTGGAAGAACATTAAAGTCGGTGCTGACTAGGCCATGTTTCCAACCCTTCCTTTCATATTTAATCCTTAATACTTCATCTTGTCAGGTTAAGCTACTTTTAAGTTATAGCATTTCCACTTAATGATTTCTTTATGAAATGATTACGAAGTCAGTTTTTTCTTACAATATCATACTGATGTGAACCACATCTAAAAAACATCTGAAAAACAAAAATGTACAACTCGGTAGTTAATGTAAGCCAAGTATGAAATCTAAATTGTGACTCTTACACAAATACTCCAGTTTAAATCTCATGTTAGGGATTAGATACACAACAGAAACCAAGAACACATGGCAGGGAATTGGAACAGGCAGCACCTCCCAAGTGCGCTTCAGAAGCTTAACATGAAAGTTCAATCCATCCAACACATCAATATCACACAAAACTCCCACACTGCCCTGCTCTATTCTACAGACAAAAATAGATATTGGAATTTGCTGGAAAAAAAGCAACTCACATAATCCTTTTTGTCTTGGTTTCTAATAAAAATATAAAATAATCTTTAAGCAAACACAAAAACACATTTGCAGCTTGTTTCCAATACGTGACGTAAGCAAAGAAACTCGCTTTATAACAAATTTGCTCTACAAAGAGAAAGACCAAATACATTTAGATTAATGATTGCAAAGACTTTTTTTTTCCATAACGTGAATCGAGTTTTCACAATATATATGGAAACTGCTATTAATAAAGTCGAGTTTATTTTTTAGTCCATGTTCTTATTCACTCCACAACAAGGTAGGCTATTTGAAAAATGGCACCAATTAAGATGATTTAATTGAAAACCAATTTTAATATCTTAGTGCTTAAATATCTCCAAATTAACCTACAAGTCGCGCGATTTATAGTTTGACTATCTTCTTGACTCTTGACTGTAACGTTACCGAAAATACCAACAGCACATTTCTGAGGATTTGGAAACATCTGACGTAGCGGTTACAGTAAGAGATGACGCTTTCCTTTTATGATTTCTTTCTTTCGAGTTCTGCTACCTGACACTGCATACGTTCTGAGGCACGATAAGCCTATTTACTACCTGTTTGCTTTGACAGCTTTGAGCTTCTGTGTGACTGTGATCCCCCTTCCGCTGCTCTTTGGGGATTTAGGTATGACACACAGTGACTCACGCCGTCTCTCATTCTGTTCTTCACACACACTCACTCATTCACTTTCTCTCCATGCGGCAGCAAAAACGTTGCCTAAAATAGCAGCGAGTCTATTTTTAGACCTACGTTTCAGTCGAGTTCCCGCAGAAACGTGCTTGTACGTCAAATGTTATGAATTATGAAGTAGGCTACACTAAGAAATACTGTGGTGGCGGATGTAGTAGTGGGTGATTTGTGGGATATTTTCAATTCCCACCGCATCATCAAATGCTACTGAGGGAACAGGTTGCCATTTTGAAATCACAAAAGTCCAGAATGCAAAAAAAAAACAGTTCGGACAGAAGTAATGACACACATTTCACCCCTGTTTTCAGTATTATGAAAGGTAACATACACAAAAACATTCGAGGTAAACTTTAACAAGGCTCAGAATGACAATACGTACCATTATTTCACACTTTCAAGTTCTAAAAGTGTATCTTGTGACCCTTACTCAGAATTGTTTGTTTTATAGGTGTATATTTCTACTCAATAGCATCCTGGTGATGGAAAATCACATAAAGCATGCTGCGGTTACTCACATAGGTGGACTGTTCTCTCTGCCTGTGTCCCAGACCACAGCAATAACATCAAGAGAACATCCAGGGGGGTCGTGATGATGGTGCAGCCAAGAAGAGAGTCTAAATCACTCTTTCTGTGACACACAGCCTCTGGATCCCTTTCCGTACGGGACAAGCCATCACATCAGTCTGATGAGAGACACAGCAGCATCAGCAGCAGCAGGTAAGTGTCTCCGTACCACACAGCCTCTGGTCCAGCCCATAGGTTTATAGAGCGTATAAAAAGTGGACATTCCTCCACAAACGGTGGAAGAATGTGATGCAGTCAGTCAGAGTGAGTGATTCACATCCTCCTGCTGTCTTCCCGATGCTCGAGACCAACAGGCTCGCAGTCCGTAGGCTCCCAGGTATGTGTGCGCGATTTATTTGTTCTTCTCTTTCCTCGTTGAGTTCCTCTCCTTATTTATTTACGCCAGCCTGCGCCCTCCCAGACATACCCCCAACACCACCCACCCCTCCCACCGCACCCCTTTTTTTTAAAGACAGACACAGGCTCAGAGTTTAAAATTGATACACGGTGTAAATGTCATTTTCCCTGCCTGACTTTCCCCTGCGTCAGCTTGTCCCCGCCCACCCAGCCAATCAGAATGCAGATGCGAGCCACGTCTGGGTTGCCTTGTCTCCAGTCCGCACAGGCAGAGGAGGCTAGAGTCCATCATCCTGCCGTCTCTCCTCCCTGCTTTCTGCTGTTCTCTCTACCTCCACTGTGGATTCAGGCTCTTTCTGTCTCTTTTTCCCCTCTGTGCAGCCAGGGATGCTCCTGGTTACCCGTGTTACACCCTTGTGTCCTTTCTGTTGCTGTGCTTCGCTGTTTCTCTCACTCCCTGTTGCTACACTGCATGCTAGAGCACTTAATGCAGGAGAAACACAGGCTGAATTCAAATGTCTCCTCCTTCCTCTCTTTGAATCTCAGCCCCTTTTCTTTATCAGTCAGTCCACTCCTCTTCTTTATGTATATACTGTATGTCTATATAGTGTCTGTCCTTGCTGTCTCCTCTTCCTCTCTTGTCTCGTGCTGAGGTGGCGAGCAAGAGGTCTTGCAATTTCATTTGCAGCTTCTGTTCACATGCTGACTGTCAAGTTTAAACGGAACAAATTAAAATTAAGCTCTATTCTGAAATCTGTGGGAGGCACGCTAAGGCGAACAATTCAGTCACACTCAGATATGGATTTTTAACGTCTCGTTTCGAGGGAATAAATCCCACCTCATTGGTTAGATGAGAATAATGCTGAGCTGAGAAAATAGGCTTGAAATAAGCATTCGAGACAGAGAAAGAAAGCTATCATATTCAGAGGTTTCTTCTTGAATACTTGCACTTAGGATCTTATATAACACAACATCTTGGCCATACACTTCAAATCAAGTAAAAACCTATTTGGCTAGATGTTAGGTAAGCTTACCTAACAATATAAAGTAAAAAATAACAAAAAAACTATTCTGCTATTTTACTGCAGAATGCTGTAAAAACTGTATGCAATTGTGTGTGTGTGTATATATATATATATATATATATATATATATATATATATATATATATATATATATATTATTAAACTGACCTATTAGATAACTGTGTGATCTGTATGAGTTCTGTTACATCTCACACTTGTAATGCTCTCAAGGTTACAAACACTTTACATGGTATCTGACAACAAGTATGACCATGTATAATGAAAAAACAAAAATGATAGATGGAATTATAGCGTGCAGCAGTATATGAGATGCAATGAAAGGGGATTTCTGAACATCATGGAAATTCAGAAGCTATATCTTATAATGTGCATTATAGTTGAATCGAAGTATTACTGTTAGTCTGTCCAACAGTCAGATTTTTTTATAAAAAGCAATCAGGTTTTACATTATGATAACATGTCCTGGTATAAGATCAGCTTGCATTACCTTAAGTCAGTATCAACTTTAGCTGCACTCACTCACATGCTGAAATGAAATCCAACAATAAACGTGTGCAACATCAAATGTTATTAATAAATTGCTGTATTTTACAAATTTGAAAACATGACATTGGCACAATGAATTAAAACGCACTGTGATGCATAGAAAAACAACAAAACAGAAAGCCTTAATACATGTAATAATATACTCAACATATGAACACAAACAGCATTTACACTACAAAAGTCTGGAATAATTAAGATTTTTATTTTATGTTTATGAAGAAAGTATTTTATTCTCAACAAGCCTGCATTTAGTTGATCAGAATGCCAAACAATTATCATATTAGAATGATTTCTCAAAAATCACGTGACACTAAAGACTAGAGTAATAGCTGCAGAATATTCAGGTTTACCATACAATTAATAAGTTACATTTCAAAATGTATAAAAATATAAAAACATTATTTTTAAGTTGTAATAATATGTCAATATTACTGTATTTCTGCTGAAATAAATGCAGCCTTAGTGAGCATAATATACTTTTTTTTTTTTTCAAAAAACATTTTTATACAAATATATTCTACAATAAATATGAATAGAATGACTAAACATTTAGATGTCTGAGTTTCGTTTTGGCCACCAGTAAAAAAAAAAAAAAAAAATCAAGAAATATGAAATTTATTAAAAAAAAAAAAAAAATCTTAACCCTAAATCGTAATTTACAATCTACAATACATGAGCTGTGAATCTGCATGGAATTTCATAATGCCCTCAG
Source organism: Carassius auratus (assembly GCF_003368295.1). Taxonomy (NCBI): domain Eukaryota; kingdom Metazoa; phylum Chordata; class Actinopteri; order Cypriniformes; family Cyprinidae; genus Carassius; species Carassius auratus. Next base: position 4,484 of record NW_020528445.1, read on the forward strand.
AACATGCTTGCTCTGTTCAGCAGTTTTAGTTTAGTCATAAAGACAAAGTACATGAAAGATACCGTGGTGAAAATGTTCTTTAGTATGTAGAGCACAGGGGTAACGTACCCGAAAACAGCCAATAGGCATATACGCACCACCAGGAAGGGCAAATCTTGGGTGAGGACACTTGATGAAGCAAGCAAAGGACTGCCTGGAGTTATAACAACACGCAGGATGGACAGATAAGCCAGTATGTAAATGGGAAACACCCATGCTGAGTAATAAACCGAATCAGTCCCGGCCACCCTCACCATTTCCACGGTGTCAAACCAAAACATGAAGGTGGCCACAAAGAGGTCATGCCGAGAGTCTCGAATCCAGACAAATTTAAACGGACCTGAGTAAGAATGAGAGGAGTAGAGATATGCTGTGCTGCTGGTACGAGAGGTGCCGCCTTCATCTGCATCCCTCCAACGTCCTGATAGTGTCCCATTCCTGACCGGCGACCTTGGAGACGCATCGACGTCCCGTCCGTTAGCCTGCAGCTGTCCGGACACGGATGTCACCTGCTCCATGTGAGTCAACACTGGGCCTGGCATCTCAAAATCCAACTCTGATCCACTTGCTTTTTTTAAAAAAGAGGATAAAAATAGAGCACAACTTAGATGGACAGATCATTTAATTGGACAAGTTTATCGGCGGTTATCTCTTACCCTGTCCCGTCAGGCGAAGAGGGCGAATTTTCTCCACTATGTCCACACAAATGAGGGAGAAACAAGACCAGAGAGACCGGGAGCTCAGTGAAGCGGTCACACTTAACACCAGCATCAACTTGAACCTGCACAACCATAAATAGACCAGAGGGTTGCAGAGAGAACAAAGAGTCATGAGCAAAAAGCTTTTTATCGTCCTCAAGAGAAAAATGAGGTGAAAGACTGAAAATGGAAGCAGTTTTGGATGCATCACCAAAAACTAACTACACGAAAACTGCTAAACTGGACCAATGTGAAGAGTCATATCTTCACCAGTCAAAAACCAAGAGAACCCTTTTCAAAACTGGTAATACATTGACAGTTGGCTGTAAAACAGATCTATTCACATTCCACAGTCTATAATACCCCATCTTTGGGTTAATAGAAAATCTGCTGGTCTACAGTGAGTTACTGAGTACCTCAGAGTGAATCTGTTTACGAAAGGTTTCTGATGTCTTGATGAGCCCTACGGTTTTTATTACAGTTTCTATTACGGACATCATTCTGAAAGTAAGATTACAAATGATCAGTATATGGTATATAAACATTCAAATGGATACATTTTCAAAATTCAATGATCCAAAAGAGTATGAAGTGCCATTAGGAACCTGTAAATAATGGTTCTTGGTAGTAATATAGATTTTAATAATCATGAAGTGCTCAGTCATATGGTAGATTCCTAGTGAGATGGAATAATGCATTACCTTTGAGCTGGCTATGATTATAGCAAAGCATGGTAAAGCGCTGAGGATCACGTATCCAAGTGTAACAGGTCTCCTGCATTAGAAATAAGAGCGTTTTCATTGATGAACATGATAAGCATCACAAACTAAGAAACATAGTTTAGAAATTATGAGCATAATTTCTTATAAAATGGGCTTATAATGCAACTTGAGTTTATAGTTGATCAATAAATTTCTAGACAATTTATTAGACATGCTTAAATTAATTTGAAAATATTTTAGTATTTTCTCACATAGTTCTTCTATAGTTGAATAGAGCGATTCACATTGAACCATTAAAGTCAAAGGAATGGTGTAGTAACCAGTCACAAGACATGCATTTCCACTAATATGAAAATTGAAACTAATGCTGATTTTAATTATGAATAATGAGAGTTCATGGATCATCTACCCTTATAAAACAGTGGCAGCATAGAAAACGGTTTAGTACTCACCAGTTGGTCACTTCTGAGAAGCGATTTGTCTTGAGGGTGAAGTACTTCAAAGGAACCCACACAAACAGGGTTACAGACGCCACATAGGCCACCGAGGCCGCCACCACCAGCCAGTAGGCAGTGACACTAGCCTTCACAATACGAATGACAGATGCAAAGCGCTCCATTACTACAAACACAGGAATACAGAGACATGCGAACTGCAGAAGCTCATAAAGGATGAGTTTGACAGTCTTTCCAGAGAGCATCTTGACACTATGAGTTTTCAGTAAATTCCTCTATGAGTGAGCCGTCACTGAATGCATCTCTCACAACTCTGAATGACTGAACGCTCTGGACTCTGTACACTGCTGCTGCTTACACTGCATTCTTACAGGTGCTCTTTTACTGCCACAGTAATGAAGCAGTCACGATTCTCTTTTTATGGAGTTACAGGAGCAAAAATGCCAGTAGCAAACTGAAACATAACAGTCATAATGACATGCACTGCAATGTCGCAACATCTTAGCACAAAACAGGAAAATGCTAATAATATTTTTTTTCTTGCCTTATAGTATTTTGGTGAGGCTTGCAAACTACAAACAGAAAAAAAAAATAAATAAATTGGTGTCTTTATTTTTTAGTAAGACTCTTTTAAAGAAAAAATACATTTACTAAATTAACAGTATTTTTTGTATGTGTGTGGGGCTGTTTGTTCTCAACAAATTGCAAGTACACTACCATTTAAAAGTTGGGAGTCAGTATAATTTTGATTTTTGAAATAAGTTTCTTATGGTCACCAAGGCTGAATTTATTTGATTAAAAACACATTAAAGCTGCAGTAGGTAACTTTTGTAAAAATATATTTTTTACATATTTGTTAAACCTGTCATTATGTCCTGACAGTAGAATATGAGACAGATAATCTGTGAAAAAATCAAGCTCCTCTGGCTCCTCCCAGTGGTCCTATTGCCATTTGCAGAAAATACGTCGCTCCCGGTAAGAAACAACCAATCACAGCTGCAGTCCGTAACTTTGTTTGTGTTCAAAATGTAGTAATGTCAAAAATGAATATAATAAGCGAGTACACCATGAATCCATTTTCCAAACCATGTTTTTAGCTTGTCCTGAAACACTAGGGTACACCTATAATAAGTGTTTATATTCACACTATTTTAGATTGCTTCAGGTGCACCGCGGCGGAGTAAACCAGTACTTTTGTGATTCTTCATAGACATAAACAGAGAGAAGTAGTTCCGGCTACAAAGTGTTCTTGTGCAAGACGTAAGCAGTTCTGTTTATTAACCACTAGAGCGTCAAAAGTTACCGTCTGCAGCTTTAAAACAGTAAAATTGCTAAGTCGAATAAATTATGAAATAGTTCTCTCTCTCTCTCTCTCTCTATACATAGTTTATAACAAAGCTGAATATTCAGCAGCTATGCTGTAGTCTTCAGTGTCACATCATCCCTCAAAAATCATTCTAATATGCTGATTTGATGCTCAAAAACATTTCTTACTATTATTAATGTTGAAAATAGATGTGCTGCTTAACTTCTTTGAGGTTTACTTTTTTCAAGACTGATAGTTCTTTTCGTTTCAATTATGGAAAAATAAACAGTTCAAAAGAACAGGATTTATTTATTTTTTATACATAAACTGTAATCTTTGATTACCGGTAATTTAATGCATCCCTGCTAATAAAAGTACTGATTTCTTATATATATATATATATATATATATATATATATATATATATATATATATATATATATATATATATATATAACATTCTGACCACAAACTTGAGTGGTAGCATATATAATTTTGAAGCTGATAAATTCTTCTTTCGAATAAAACTTTTGTTTTTACTCGTTGGATGTATTATTAAAACTTTATTATTTTGCTGTTATTATTAATAATAATCAGCAATTACCAAGTCTATTTTGTTTTGTTAAATATGCACACCTGCAGCATTCAGAATTTGTATGATTTTTTTTTGTTTATTAAAATTTTTACAGTGAAACTACTAACACACCTCCACCGGTCTACCAGAGCAAAGTGATGCATAAACATGAGACACAACATGTGCTGTACATTTGACCTAGTTTTATTGTGAATGCTAATAATTAAGATGATTAAAATAGTACATACAAACAACGGGGTACATAGAACTGATACACCAAAAACAGTCATTTTCCTGTGGATAAGGCTGACGTAAGGATTATCATCTTCATGTGCAAATGCTAAGGTGTTACATTAGAACTGGCCCATGGTCCCAATTTCCCAGAATGTTCTCTATGAAACATCAACAACTACTCTGATAACACTGGAGCGACACAGAGACAGAGATGTGGGGTAGTGCCTTGGTTTAGAGTAGGATATGCAAATGAACGGAGGAGTCTGCTCTCTTTTGTGTCAGTCTAAGCCCCTGGCCAAGGGATTAGTTCAATCATTCCACGTGCTACAGATCATTTACACATGATCATTCATTCCCAGGGGATACGGAGAGTTTGAAAAATTCCAAGCCAAGTATCTCTGTCGCTTATTTTGAAATGGCTATGGAAAAGGGTTCGAGTGCAGGGTCAATGGCATTCAGGTTCTTCTTCGAGGGTGGAGGAAACGTGTTTTAATGGACACATCTGAAATGAGGGTAATGAAAAGGGTCAATTAAAAGTGCATGGTGTGGAGCAGCATTACTCCTCAACTTCCCATGTGCCCTTTCTACAGAAGAAGCAGCTGCTTTGAACGTCACGCTCTAAAGACAGAAGTGAGCTCTCGTATATACACATCTGCACACAGGCAGAATATTACATCCTTCTATTAAAGTACTGTCAATTAAAACAGCAAAATGACAATCAAAATATAAATAAAATGCACTAAAAACATCTGATCTTCTTAATACTGAAAATTGAGCTTAGAGACATCGGGCTGATGGGTAACTGTCAAGACAATGGCAGTGTTTCGCTACATGGTTCTGGAGGAGAGGTGAGATGACTTGAGGGCCTGAACATGCTCCTTCTCTCTCACACACACACATACACACACACACAAACTCTCATAGAGATGAGAAATTAAAATGATGACGTAACCTCCCCTTCAGGACCTGTTGTGACAAACACTGGACTATTGAGACCTACATAGGTACGGAAACGTATGTACAACACAAGCATGCTGTGTGTTTTCTTGTAAGAAACGTCCAGTTAATTATTACTATAATGACGCTGCCAAATAAACCATATAACTTAGCATTCCTCATCACCTTCAACAAAATGTTCTTATAAAAGAGACCAAAGAAGTATGAGATGGATCAGAACCGCTCTGTGAGAACACCACCGGTTAGTAGTCAACAATCGGCACATCCTGTAGTGATCAGAATCAGTGTTTGTTTGTAGTGTCTTGGAGATATCTTTGTGTGAGCTGAAGGCTCCTTGTTTCTGAGTGTAAGTGTGTGTATGTATGTGTTTGTATGAGTCTCTAGGGGTCCTATAAGAGGGCTTTCTCAGGGTAAGGGGTCTGTTGGTTGTCTGCAGGGGCAGGGAGGCTCTGGGTGGAGGGCCCGGTGTAGCCGGGGGTCTGGCTCATGGCACATTGAGCACCGGCTGGGGTCTGGTAGGACTGGACGTCAGCTGGAGGCATGCTGCCAGGGGGCGGGCTGTAGACTGGAGGCTGGCCCATGTACATATGGACATCACTGAGACACAGATCAAATAATACATGCATTTATTTCAACATAATTATACAAATATAATAATAATTATCCCACCACCAGTAATACATTAATAATAACAATAAGTTGTTAAATAAAATTATAAAGCCTTATTTTTATTATTTTAATAATAATAATGATATTAAATATTTCATCTAATCATACAAACATTATTATTATTATTAATGCATACTGCTAATTTTTATTATTGTTAACTTAACTTGTTTATTATTAATAATATCAACAAAATATTAAATATTTTATCTAATTATACTAAAACATAAAAATTATGGCATCTATACATTATTATAACTTCGATCACTTATTTGATTTATTATTATTATTATCATCATCAATACTATCACTATCAATGAACAGATACAACTTCAATAGTGATCAATAATTTAAGTAACAAATTGCTTATAATAAATTATTATATTTTTATATTTTATTAATTCATAGATCTAGCTTTTTAAAATAAGAATAACTACTAATACTAATACTAATAAAATAAAATGCACTAAAAACATCTGATCTTCTTAACACTGAAAATTGAGCTTAGAGACATTGGGCTGATGGGTAACTACTACTAATATTAATAATAATACTGATAACAACAGAATCATGCAAACATTTTTAAATATACTACAATTATTTTATTTGTGTAATATAGTAAAGTGTGATTACGTGGGAGCCGGCTGCCCGGCCATTGGTGTTCCTGTTTGGTTCATTGCAGAGAGCTGCTCCATCGGGACATTGTATCCTGGAACTGCTGTGCTGCCCATTGCATACTGCCCTCCAGTGGGCTGGCCAGGATACACCTGAAAATAAAACAGAGACATATCCTAACATATCACTACCAAAACAATCAACAACAAACAGCCATAATAGCAGTTTATACCAATAGCAATTAACAGTTTGTCAGACTCTCACCTGTTGGGAAGCGTTTGGGGTCTGCTGCATGTAGTATTGCTGGCTCTGTAGTTTGGCATACATAGCATATACTGGGTCTTCATTCATTAGATTAGCATAGAGAGACAGCGCTTCCATGACCTTCACGTTCAGTTCAGACAGCTCCGAGTGTTTTCTGAAAACAAACACGGCAGATTTATTACACATGAGATCTATATGGCATGACGTGTGCATTTGTCTCATTGGATTTCATTCACTAAAAAGAATTGGAGGTTGGTTACTGGCATTGCTAGATTTATGGAAGGATGGATTTGCATTAAATTTGTTTTAGATAGGAATTTTTGAATACCTGTCAATGTCCTCCAACTTCTGGTCAATGAGAGGACCCATCTGGTTGCAAGCAGCTAATCGGGAGAAGAGGAACAACTATGAATCAATGACTTAATCTTTTCAACAGAATCAACATGTGAATCTGTTTTATACTCACCCTCCAACTGCAGGAGTTCACAGGTGTCTGACTGGTCATCTGTTGGATCTGCACTCTGGATCATCTGAAGCAGCTGGTCCATTTTCTCCTGCAGAACATTGCAAAGACATTACAGACTAGACTGCATGACACTTTCTTGAGAGCTGCTACATGTATGACTAATTCGAAACACAGTTCTCCACCGGGAGCATCTGACGTCTTCAAAGGGAAAGAGTGAAAAGTGGATCATTCATTTCACTATGCTATTTCATGTACTTTGTAGTTGTAAGGGTTGTGTATGAGAGGAATACAGTGCCAAATAGTGTGAGAAATATGTAGCCTCACCTCATCGATGTAGACAGGCTCTGGCTCCGGTTCAATCGTCTCTACCTGGACGTCTTCACTGAACTGCACTGTCTTCTTCTCGGTTTTCACTTAGGAAAGAAAAATATCAAAGATGATATAAGCCAAAAATCCAAGAAATATAATCCAGAAATCCAAAAGGATATTGTTTTGACAATGCACACTAGGCTCTGAAAGTCAGAGACCACGCTGAAAATATGGTAATTGAAAATAACTGAATCCTGTAAATGAACAAAAACTGACATTTGGAAGATTTTGGTTTTCAAAAAAAGGGTTTTGTGACATTAATCCTGTCAATTCCTAGGTACAGATCAAGATGCTCTTTGGATCATTCTCCAATCATGCTGGCATGACTGCTTGGCATGATAAAGCAAAAGACTGACATAAAATTTTAAATTGACCTCATGTGGAAAATCATAAGAATACACATAATTTATTAAAAATAAATAATAATAATAATAAAAATTCTCCAGTGGTCTATGATGTCTTTGGACTCCAATGTAGTCACAGTTTTTTATTTATGTACACTACTGTTCAAAAGTTTTTTTTTAATGATGGTTTCCAATGCTCAGTAAGGCCTGGTTCACACGGGACGATTTTAAAATTGTCGGCCGATTTTCCAAACCTGAGAGACCCCACACACGGCGATAAAAAAATCACGGGTCTAACAGTTTTGGTCGTTCAGTGTGTGGTGTGCAGCCACACGGCAAAATCAACACATCACACACGAACCGATTTGACTCCCGAGCATTCCCAGGTCAGACGGGAAATCTCGCAAAATCCCTCGAGATCAAACATGACTTCAGAGTAAACAATCATGGCGGACCAAGAGCATGCAGTCAGTGGCCATTGTGCTTTGTTTTTAACGGAAAAAAAAGACAACGCGAGCATGGACTATACTTGCTACATCATGATATGGAGGAAAGTTGTTGTTTATCTCATAGAAATGTTGTTACGTACTACACAGATTAATAACCGTGGAAATAAACGTTCATATATTCGTTTCCATGTACTCTGGTGGACTGCAGTTGTGGATGTAGTTATGCCCATCGACTTTATTTGTATTTGTTATATTTTATACGCAGGCTGTTTTGTTTTTGTTTCCCGGTATTTCCTCACCGCCTCGTCACCTCGCTTTCTGATTGTCTACACGCTACAGTCCACAGGCTGCGTGATTGTTTGTCCTCGGGGGACACCACACACGAGAAGAAATCGGGCCAAATAAATCCAACATGTTGGATATCCCCGATTTGAGACCGGAGTGGTCCTGATGTTCTTCCGAGCAGAGGAGAGCAGTCTTAACACACCACACACGGCAGGAATATTTGATCAGATTATTTTACGATAATCGGAGCATCCTAAGATTGTCGGAAGGGGTGAATCGGGGCTAAAATCGGCCTAATTATCCTGCCGTGTGAACCAGCCTTAAAGCTGCATTTATTTGATTAAAAAAAAAAAATACAACAAAAGCAGCAATATTGTGAATACTTATTCAAACTCAAAATATCTATTTTAATATATTTTTTAAAAATTGTTTATTTCTGTGATGGCAAAGCTGCATTTTTATCAGTCAATTTAGTGTCACATGATCTTTCAGAAATCAGTCAAATATGCTGATTTACTGCTCAACTTAATGTTTATTATAACCATGCTTGTAAAAAAATAATAATAATTTAAATGGATGGTAAAGTGAAAAGAGAAAAACTATTGTGCAACAGTCAGAAAGATGACTTTAAGGGGCTGCAGACCGACAGGTGGAAAAGAGTAGATGACAGCTTTACTTACTCATCTCAGGCTCTGCTGTCAGGTCTGCTGTCACAAAGTTTGACGGAAAGAGTCCAACACCCTGATACGTCTCACCCTTCCACCAATTAGGGTCACTGTGAGAGAAGAGATGCTAAAGCACCCTCCTGCTAACTGTCATTTAAAAAATAACTCTTTGGCTGTGTTTGGAATCATTCATTCAATCTCTACAGAGATCTGAAGGTCTACTAACCTCCTCACACAACTTCTGTTTCATAGTCATCATGTGTAGCTTAGCAACCAAACTGACCAAAGTGGAAACAAGCCTTCCAAACAGAACAAAAACGACCAATGTGTAGTGAATATCATACGAAGGGAATGATTTCAAACACAGCCTGTGAGAGAAATTCACTGTGACCATCAGTGAACAGAACCAGACTCACCTGTCATCCAGGATGGTGATGATCTCGCCGGATTTAAAGGTGAGCTCGTTGTCCTCGGCTGCCTCGAAGTCATAGATGGCCCTGACCTTTCTGCCTTCAGCCTTGTGAGATGTGAGGAGGCTGCTGGTGCTCGGGTAGAGGCCAGACAGAGAGACCTGGGGCTGCCGCTGGTCCTTCAGAGACAGTTCGATCGCTGAGAAAGGGACAGAGACAGAGATCTAGCTTTCTTCAAGATGAGTTATTGCAGACTTAGCTTCACATATTTGCACCCACCTTTAGCAATGTCTTCTTCTTCTTTCTTGTTGGTTGATGTTGCAGGGTCTTTAGCTACCAATGCAGGACTGGCTTTAGCTTGTTCTGCTGCCTGAACAAATAAAGTTAAACATCTCATTACTTAAACAATATCATACACATTTTTTCGCCTTATGAGAAGAGTCACATAACAGAAGGTAACATAACGGCTATTCAACACTCAATATAGTATACAGTCTGCATATAATGGAAAAAAAGGAAATGAAAAGCAAATTGAAAGAGAGAATTAAATAATAAAATGATAAGAATAACAGCCACATATTTATTATATATAAATTCAAATGTTTGGCATCAGTAAGATTTAAAAATAAATTGCAACAGAAGTCATATGTTTATTAAGCTTTTATATAAACAGTAAAACAGTAATATTATATCTTAAAATTACAGTTTTCTACTTGAACACTTTACTTTTAAAGGTCCAATTCTCGCTATTGAACAAACCATTAACTACGACCCTTACCTCATTAAACTTCTAATTTGCTGCTTATTAATAGTTAGTAAGGTAGCTGTTAAGTTTAGGTATTGGTGATTAGGGATGTAGAATATGGTCATGCAGAATATGTGCTTTTAATGTACTAATAAATAGTCAATATGTTAGTAATAGGCATGCTAATAAGCAACTAGTTCCTAGTGAGTATTGGTTCCTATACTAAAGTGTTACCATATTTTGTATTATTTTATGATGTAATTTAGTCATGTGATGTCAAAGCAACTTTAGCTTAAGATTTTTGTGAAAACCATGATATATTTTTAGGATTATTTTATTAGAACATTTATTTGATATCTTTATCATTTATTTGAAATATAAATATATTTTATAACATTATAAATGTCTTTACTCTTACTTTTGATCAATTTTATGCATCTTTGCTAGCTATATATATATATATATATATATTATGAAGCTGCACTCCTGACACACATTTAATCACTTAGAGATAACTACAGCATTTTACAGAATCCAGTGAACAGGCAGATCTGTGCAGTGGGGGTCTGGATCGGGCTGCTCACCTGAGAGCCCACGGCGGGGAAGATGACGCCCTGTTCTCTGAGGTTCTTGATCATGGCCGATATGAGGCTGAGCTGGGGGTCATTACGGAAATCCTCAGCCCATTCCACCATCAGAGCCTTCAGCTTCTCACACACTTTTGGGTGTCCCTTTAGAAGAAAAGACAAAACATCAGTCTTTAACTGCTGGACGAAACAATTAAAGCATGCAGTGTTTCTACAAACAAAATGAAAAACATACCTTATTTAGCACGTTGCTAACTTCACTAGCAAATTCCCTGGAGCAAACCTCTAAATGGAATATTTTTCCACAGTTTGACACACACGCACCCAGTAGCTATGGAGGAGAAAACACTCATTTGATTCTTGATAGCTCATTAATGGCTTCTGATGTTTGCATACTTGAGAATAAAGCATTATTTCTCCTCATCCAGTGGAAAGCATTAAGAAACATTTGCCTTACCGTCAATGCTTGCATGGCAACATGCGGATCCTTGTGATTAACTCTCCTCATTATAGATCGCAGGCATTCTTTAGGCCTTCAGAAGACAAGCAATAAGATTTAACCTTTTAATCACCCATTTATCTAAAAGACATTCACAAAAAAAATCCAGAATGCTCATTGGCTAACCCAGTGCGAGACTGTCCAATCTTGTCACAAATGTCCAAAATGAGGCCCCAGTCCTCAGCTGTGTTCAACTCACTTGTCGCTTTCTCTGCAAAAGAATAATGATAAATATTTCCTGTGATTTTTCCTGTGATTCAGCTGCATAACATTCATTTGCAAATTAATTAATGTGTATCTGTGAAAGGCCACAGGGTCTGTTACACCTAATTATAGAAACCAGAGTCAGAAATAACCAGTGCCTAAGAAAACAAATGCCAAAAAAAAAAAGAAAGAAAAGCCCCAGGTTATACAGGAATAATAACGGGTTATAGTTGGGATATATCTATAAAATGTTTGGTATGTTTTACTTTTTTTCATGTTTTTAAAGTCTCATTATCATCAAGGCTGAATTTGTGTATTTAAAAAAATAGGTTAAAAAAATTATAATAATAAAAACATCTCAATTTTGTGCTCAAGAAACATTTCTTATTATCAATAATGAAAATGCTGTTAATATTTAGTGGGAACTGTGATACAAAGTTTACAAAAATTATAATTTGAATTACAAATCATTTGTACAATTATATGCCACTATATATTTTATATGAAACTCTATTTACAGCAACTTTTATTATTTTACTTTTTAAATTTAAATGCAACTAAATCAACAACCATAATTGTTTAAATCCCCATGAAAATCAATTCCAGCCCAGGCAGCAAATATTTCCCACACACACACACACACACACAAAAGTTAATTTATGACAGAACCAATTCCGCTGTTTAGAGAAGGTTAACCAATGACCTGCATTTGTTGTGAGATTCTGTTTGTCAATCTAGCAAGCTGTCAAATAGAGGACAGAGGTCAGCCAAAACAAAAACACAATGGCCTGTTCTAGTACAGAAACACCCCTAAAATACATTTTATAATAAACAAAACCAGCTAGGAGATTAATTCTGCACAGACACTTCTTCTATGCCTTCAGACCAGCTCAAACAATGACAATCTGCAGCTACTGTACATCACCCCAGCAGTCACTGCCAAAATCTGACATTCCCCACATCTGCAAAGTAGGAACATTTTCAGATCAATTCATATGCTCAAAAATGTTTATACCGAACCAAATTTTCACGCACTTCCTAAAATGCATGCATTTATATTATAAACCGCGCACAGGCTGCTTTCCCCAGCAAAACTATTATCCGCAGGCTCATAATACTATAATGATACAGCCTAGACAACACAACACTGTAATCTTAATGAAAGCCTGTTATAAAGAACACAGTTGTGCAGTTGGAATAAAACCAGTCAACAAAACAAACGCGGCTAATAATATATCAAATGAGCAGCTGGGGACATTTGCAGCGTCACTGTGTGAACCGTTATCTCCGGTCGAGGATGAATTAAACCGTTAAGATTGAGTGAGGTGGCTCAAATCATCTGAAGTTGACTGCAAAGCGCCTGTATTTACTCAATAGTGCACTGCCAGTGCCACACAAATAGAGAAAATAAGCTTTTGATCGCTAGTCAGTCGCTGCTTCTTTAGCTACAAACTTGGCTAGCCATCAGGCTAATAACATGTTAAGCTCTCTAGCTGTGAAACTGTTGTCATTAATGCCTACGTTAAAAGTTTCGGGTTTAAACACTAATGGGAATTATTTAATCAATGGAATGCCTTTCCGAAATTCACATAAATAGTTGTAGTGATTTCGAAAAGATACAAAAAGCCGGTGGGTTGCTAAGAACAACAAAAGACAGAGATGAGCTCCGTTAGCTCGCCTGCTAACTGCTAACATGACATCTCAAACTTACCAACATCTTGATCAAAGGGATTTGAATTGAAGAGAGGCATGGCCGAGATATACACGCGACGAAATCTAAGCTCGATCCTCTTCTTGTTCTTCTCCCTGTCAGCACTTGGTAAGAAGTGAATTAATAAACATAATAAGATAGAAACTACACTTAGTGTTGCTGATGGGATCCTCTCCTCAGTCACTTACTCGCAGCTCGAAAGCGGTGCATTCTGGGTAACAGAGCTATTGCTGGTGTGTGCACATACCACACCGTTAAAACACATAAACAGCTGGGCATATCCAAATAAACATGAGCGGGATGTAAACGAGATGTTTGTTATTCGACACTGGAGTCTGTTAGTCGGATAGTGTAAATGATGACTTTGTGAAGGTTAGGGAAATACAGCTAATAAATCATATGACTTAATCACATGGTAGACCCTATCTGACTCAGCAGTCACAAGATGATGTGGACATTTTTATTTTATTTATTTGCTTTGTCTTATTGGACGCTTAGTTAAAATATGAAATTGTGTCTTTTATGATAGGGTAAGACCAGTTGTTAAGAGCTATATAAGAGGAAAAATTTAAATTACAAATGGGTTTTCTCTAGCAGTGGAAAAAATCTGAAATCTTTTAAAATAAATATTTTGACATTGTAACTAGTAAATAATAATCAATAAACAAATAAGTAAACTCAATAAAATCACACTGACCTACCTGACAAGGGAATTTTCTTTAAATGTAGCATAGGAATACATTATAAAATTAAAAATGTAAATATATAGCTTACATATTTAATATGTATATAATGTAAATTATTTACAAATGTTTTCTAATTTATTTACTATATATATATATTTTTATTGTAAGGCTTATTTGACCAAAACACAGCTTAAAACAATAACATTTCTAAACACTATTAATTTAAATTAATATTTTCTAGTATATTTATAGTAAGATATAATTCGATTTTAAATATATTGTATATTTATAATGCATTATAATATTGTTATATTAAATATATAGTATATTTTTAATGTTATTTATTCCTCTGATAACGACAAATTAATAATATGTTTATAAATAAATGTAATATATAATAATAATTGTTTCTTGAGCACCAGATCAGCATATTAAGATGATTTCTAAAGTGATCCTTTGCATCAAAAGAATAAATTACATTTTAAAAATAAATTCAAATAGAAAGACGTTTTTCAAATTGTAAACATATTTCATAACATTGTTGTTTTTACTGTATTTTTGATCAATTAAATTCACTCTTTGTGAGCATATGAAACTTTTTTTTAATGAAAATTTATCATAATTAGTGTGGCCATATGTGCTGTTAAAACAGGACACGTCCTGGTCAGGATTTTAATATTCCATAAAACATCAGAGTCCCATACAAATGCCCAGTATGGTCAGCCTAATCATAATACATACATGTATACAGTATTTCTGACAAGTACTGTGTATAGTTGCAAAACAATCTATGTTGCATTATTGTGTTACATATAGGACATTCCACAATTAAACATTTATCAAAAGGATTTCAACATAAAGGATATTGAAAAATACCAACTATATTTTATTTCAGATAAAAACATGGTCTTTGATGATAACTACATACATGTACATGTATTCAAATACACAACTATTTTATACATAGCTACTGCATAATCAAATATTTGAAAAAGGTATTTATAAAATCACATTAATGATGTCCAAGGTGTAAAACTCTGGTGTGAACAAATTCTGGATTATAGTCATTAAAACATATCAACATATTAATTGTAGCTTTACGGTTGGCTGTTAAAAGCTTTATTTTCATTAAAGCAGCTACAAAGCTTTATTGTATTGCACTAGAATAATGTGGCATCAGCTTTGTTAATGACACAGGTAAAACAGGTATTTACAATTACATGATTACAATACATTACAGCGTTTTCACTTATCTAAACATTAACGTGACTGGTGATCAGTGTATTGTATAGTTTGCAGTCTTCTTCATGTCTGTCACATGTGACTCTCTGGGGAAAGCGATCGTTCGTGCTTTATGAGAGGATACTGTGACAGAAGTCTTCTGAACTGTCTCTGTGATTGTCTTATCCAATATGCTCTGTTCATTCACAACAGGTGCTATAAAACGGGAACTTTGGCTGTAAATAATGGAGAAAAGACTGCAATGAATGAAATGAACTCGAGCACAGCAAACAGATAACTCTTTTCAACCAAAAGAAGCTAAAAAATGTTTGCAAGAAAGAAGAATTTGAACTTACATTCATTCATTCGTTCGCAAATGAAACCAATGTGTTCTGTGCAGAAAAAGTCGTTCCAACTGCCCTCATATATTAGGCCGGCACAGTCCTCCCCAACCTCGTGACCATGGCTCCAGTTATCAGGCTGTCCAGGCTTCCATTTCCTTTCAATTAAAATCAGACAAGACTAATGGGGAATGCTTCCTCACACTGCCATCTACTCATTATATTACTGAGGATCCTCAAGATAATGGAATATGTCATACACTAGATATATTTTATGTATTTCAGTTAATCACTCACGTGTAGTTGGGCAGGCTCCCATCCACCCATCTCCAGATGTTTTCCTCTGCTCTGTCAGTGAGGCCCAGCCAAAAGAAGCCCTTTCCAGAAATCTGCCTCTTTATCCATAGCTGTGATAGATAATAAAGTAGGCATTGTATAGAGTAATGTTAGGTTTAAAACTCAAGAGTCGTAACAAGATGCCCACAAGGCTATCTGTTACGATACACTGCAAAACTGCAAACTGTTTTAATAAAGTTAATTCTGTTTAAGACCCATTACATATTTGATAATAGTATCTAGGATTTACCTGCTCATCTTCATCATTAATAATCAGCATAGTTGAACTCTTGTTGCTGCATCTTTCCATCGTGTCATTAAAGTCCAGCATCTCTGATGAGAAGTAGTAACACGAGTCTCTGAAGCTCTTCCACTGAGGTGGGCACCCTAAGATGATAAAAAGAACACACTTAATGTGTAAGTAGTAAAACAATGCAAACGGGGAAAACATTAGTTTTAAGTAGAAACCTCAGCAAAAAACATATATTTAACCCCCCCCCCCCAAACACGATTTTTACTGGAAGACCACCACGAAATGCTATCCGCTTGTTAAGTGGTGACGTAATGTGTCTAACGAATGCACCAATGGATGCTGTTTCCAGGTTCAAGCCTCAACTCATTTCACTTAAGAATACTATCTCAGTCTTTTATGAGCACCGTTCATTCATGTTAAACATTTAAACTAAACGTTTTCAAACTTACGGTGTACATTACAGTCTCTGTGCTCTCAGTGTCCCAAACACAAATAAGTTATATAATTATTTATTTATTTTTTTCATTGTCTGGCTATCTGGGATTTCATTAAGGAGTTAAAGTTTTTTGTAATAAAATATCACATTTTGAGTGTATATAAGCACTGTTTGTTGATATTAAAAACATTCATATTACATAAAAACCAAATGATTTCTACTGTATTGACTCTAATAAATGGCCTGTGTTGAGTGTATGTCAGTAGTTCTCAATCTGGGGTACGAAGTAGAGCCCTGCATGGGCCTCAAATTTAGGGCAGAGATGCTCAGGCCCGAGCCTGGCCCGTGTCCGAAAGTTTATCAGAATTACCGGCCCGAGCACACCTTTTCACCTGTATACTAAAACAGCTAATACTACTGTTTCAGCTATTAAAAATAGTTCAGTTTTGTATGTAATGGCAAAATGATTATATTTCGTTTCGTTTTAAGTTAATTTAGAAGAGCGTTTGGAGCATTTTTTTGTTCATCATATATACATTTTGTTTTTTAAAGTAATGAACAAGCAGCCAGCGACAGACAATGAGCAGATCATATATGTTTGATCAATTCAGCCTTCTCAAATTATCTTAACTTGCCTAAAATAAATCTATAGATATACCAAAATAGTTGAAGCATATAACAATGTTTAAAGGACCAGGATGATCACTTGCATGTTTTCCGTGAATATGGCTTCATTTTTGCTCATAAGGTAAAAGTAATTTATCATTCGTAACTGTAAAGGTTCACTTTTATTTTTGTTCACTTACAATATGAACAAAACATTGTGCTTTTATAAAATAAAGAAAAGAAACATGATGTGCTTTGAATAAAAGCCTCACAGACAGAAATATATCTATAGAAAGCTTTAAATTAGTAATTAAGGAAATAAAACTTATTGAAGACAAAAACTATTTCATTATAATCATAATCTGTAAAGATGCAAATCTTAAAGGTGCGTCTAATGAGGAGATGCTCATTAGACATGCTCCAACTTCTCCCTGATGCTCTGCATTGTCAAATGTCACCTGTATGCTAATGCATGTGTGTATATGCTTTGCGTATTGTGTAGGTGATGTATAATATTTATAATATAATCATTATAACAGTATATTATAACATACAGTAGCCTATGTGTGCTGAATATGGGGACAATAAAATGAGAGAAGCTAAATAAACATGAGCCTGGCCCGAATGGACTCACCCAACGGGCTTGCAGACCTCTAGGGAAAGGTAAGCAAATGTTAAAAGATTGAGACCCACTAGTGTATGTGAACAGTGAGTATAAGAAAAGCTGGTACCTGGTGTACTTGTAGGGGGTGGCGCTACCTGGCGGTTGACAAAGCCTTGTGGATCTGCCGGGGCCACAACTACTTGTGCAGGGAGTCCAGGTGATCCAGGTGGTCCAGGAGGTCCAGGTGGGCCTACGGGCCCACGAGGCCCTTCTAGTCCTGCAGGCCCAGCTGGCCCTCTGAGTCCTTGCGGCCCTTGTGGCCCTTGAGGACCTGTCTGACCATCTCTTCCAGGCAGCCCAGGTATACCAGGGTCACCTTTCTCTCCCGAAGGCCCCGCCCTGCCCCCAGATCCTCGTGAACCCTTTTGCCCAGGGCTTCCTCTTGAACCGGGTAGCCCTTTCATTCCTGGTACACCAGGAGGCCCTGCTGGACCCCTTTCTCCTTTAGGCCCAGCAACACCAGGTGCTCCCTTTTCACCATTTTCACCTTTCTGGCCAGCTTTGCCAGGTGGCCCCTGGGACCCTTTGTCTCCCCGAGGTCCTCTTGGACCAGGAGGACCTGAAATTATGAAACAAAGAAATGAACTCCCACTCTTCTAAAACCATAAAATTCTGGTAGTGAAATGAGTTATTAGGGTATATTCAGAAATGTTAATATTTAGAAAGTGTTACAATTTTAAAGAGGTCACTCATCCATTTAGCCTGACGACACCCCACAGTGACCACACAGCCATGGTTTGGTTGCAAATTATAGCTCAAAATATCATATTTTTTTATATATGCAAAAATCAATAAATCTCTTTTTAAACAAGTGTTTATATTTAAATAAATAGAAGCCTAGCCTCAGATCTTACCCTGAAGAATCGTGAAATTGGTGATGAGCTGCGAGTGTTTGCTGTCCACCAGTTTCATTTCCTCCATGACTATGGAAAGGCTGCTGACCTCTTTGTCGAGCCTGGCGGCGAGTTCTTCCTGCTGGGTTTTGAGCTCTGAGTTGTCGGCTCTGGTTTCTGCCACACTGTTGTTCAGCCCCAGCAGCAGGTCCGAATGCTGGGCCACCATCTCGGAGCAGGTGCGAAGACCATTCAGATCCACACTGATCACTCCGAGCAGCTGCGTGGTGAAGCTTACATTCCCCGTTATGCGGTCCATTTCCGCATCGTTGCGGTCAAGATGTGCCTCTAGGGCATCAAACTTCAAGGAGGTTGAATTGTCGTGGTCTCGCTGCTGGTCCATGAGCTCACGGATGCTCTGTTCATGGCTGTCGGCGATGCCTGAGGCGTTCTGCACCTGCTCTGAGAGTGAGTTCAGCTGAGTAGACACGTCCTCCAGAGCGTCACTGTTAGAGCGAGTCAGCACAGAATTGTTAGCAGCTAAGGCCTGAAGGTTCTGAACCTTCTCCCTCAGCCAGTCAGCATCCGCTTTGGTCTGCCTAGCCACCTGCTGAAGGCTCTGATAGTCATTCTTAAGCTTCTGGACGGCCTGGCTAGTGTCCTCCACCGACCTCTGGAGGGAGCTGATGAGGTTCCTCTGCTGGGTCTGGGTGAAGTTCAGAGTGCTGAGGCTGTTGGTGTTTCGGCCCTGTTCGCTCGTCTGCACCTGAAGGTCCGTCTGGAGCCGAGCCGTGTCCGTCTTTAGTCCATCAATCAAGCTGCTGTATGAGTTTAAGGTGCGGTTGACTTTGCTAATGACATTGGCATTGCTCTCCAACAGATCTCGCAGTGAGTGATGTCCGCTCTGCATGTCCTCGCCGGCTAGCCGTAGCTCTTCGAGAACAGCTCTGTTGTTAGAAGCCTTCACAGCAACAACACCGAGCTGCTTCTGCAACGTCTGAATTTCCATCTTGAATGACAGGAGTTCACTGGTGGCGTTTCCTGACTTCTCTGCTGTTTGATCATCTGCACATCACATTTAGAAGTTTATTAATAAAAAAAAATATATATATATATTCATAAAGAGTCAGTGATGTATAACATTGTCTATTATGAAAATTTAATTATTAATTGAATTGAATATTTACTGTCTAATATTTAATGACTTGCAATCATTAAGTAAAAAGTTCTAACACACTGTCCTGACAATTAGAACTAAAACAATAATTTCACCCAAAACAATACATTTGTGTATTGTGTTATTACATATAAATAATAATAATTATTATTCTTCTATTATTAATTAATAATCATTATGTTTTTGGAAAGTCACACCTGCTATTTTACAAACTTTACTAAAAAGAGTCATGTAAGGCCCAACAGTATGACTTTTACAGATTAACAAAGTTTTTCGAATATAAATAGCAAATCAGTTTTGTTAAAAATGAATAAAAAATGAAAAAACAAACAACTCAAGATTTTATTTTCAACAATTTTATTCTGTTAATGGAGTAAATGAACTTAGTTAATGAAGCTGATGAACTTTTTTTGAACATGAACATTATGATATTATGAAATGTATCATTACCATCCTTTTAGACAAAATATCTAAATTAATTGTAATTCAATAAACACACACACACACACACACACACACACACACACACACATATATCTTACATGGCTCTATGGAATACTTGATACTGATTGGTCAGTCGCGCCATCCAGTGGTATGTTATTCCCAGATAAAAACCGCCAAATTCAATAACACACCGCTCATCCATGTACTTTAAGTTATCATGACTGGTACTACTTATATGATTTATTATTTGATAATTTGAGCATTTGATTTATAATTTGAGCAGTTGTTTTGAGAGTTTGATTTATACATTGATCTTTTTAGGCATTTTAATTTTAATTTTAATTTTGTTAGGAAAAAACTTCCATATATATGCTTAACAAGTCACTCCACTATACATATTTGGTAAAAACAAATCTTTTTGGCCGTGTAATAAACGGACATAAATGAGTGCATTTGCAAAAACTCATGACAAATTTCAAAACTCATGTTTATTAATAATACATTCCAGTTAATCTCAATCAAACCGCAGTTGGATAATTTTGATTAGGTTAAAAAATAACAAAAAAATACAGCTAACTTGCACAGTAAAACAATAAAAACATGATAACATAATAACATTTTTGAACATTTTAATACTCTAAGTTTTTGCTAATAAACTATTCATACAATGCCGCTTGAAAGTTTGTGAACCTTTTAGAATTTTCTACATAAATATCCATATTTGTCCTGAAAGTGGACAAAGAGAACCCAGTCAAACAAATGAGATGAAAATATATTTTGTCATTTATTTATTCAGGAAAATGATTCAGTATTACAGATCTGAGAATGGCAGAAGTATGTGAATCTCTAAGATTGGCAGTTAATTTGAAGCTGAAATTAAAGTCCATCTGTTTTTCAGAGTTGTTTTCAATCAGTGAAATGACTGTCAGGTGTCAGTGAGCGCCGTTTTATTTAAAGAACAGGGATCTATCAAAGTCTGATCACATTTGTGGAAGTGTATCATGGCACGAACAAATGAGATCTCTGAGGACCTCAGTAAAAGAGCTGATGTTGTTTATCAGGCTAGAAAGCCATCTCTAAAGAGTTTGGACTCCATCAATCCACAGTCAGACAGATTGTGTACAAACGGAGGAAATTAAAGACCACTGTAACCCTCCCCAGGAGTGGTCCACCAACAGTACACTCTAAAAGCAAGATGTGTAAAAGTCCACTAGGTTTCAAAGGTTACCTTCTAAGCAACTAAAGGCCTTTCTCACACTGGCTAATGTTAATGTTTATGAGTCCATCATCAGGAGAACACTGAAGAACCATGGTGTCCATGGCAGAGTCGCAAGAAGAGTCCTCCTCTTTTCATAGGAGGAAACCCACCAACATCACAAAGATAAAGTGTTTCTGTACAGAGGATTGGGCTAAAATTCCTACAAAACATTATGCAGGACTGATCACAGGTTATAAGAAATGTTACATACTTTTCCCACTCAAAAAAATATTTAACACCAGATAATTTTTCTTAATAAATAAATGACAAGGTATATATATTTTTTTGTCTCCTTTATTTGATTGGATTCTCTTGGTCTACTTTCAGGACTTAAAAATTCTAATTATGATTTGGGTCATATTTATGCAGAAATTAAGAAAATTCTAAGGGTTCACAAACTTTCACGTGGCACTATATACAGTGCATATATAGTGCATTAAGCCAGTTATGTATGTGATTTCTATATTGCAACATCTCAGGTCTGGACTTACCAAGTTTCTTGAGGTCTGTCTCTACAGCCATGATCTTCCCTCCATAATTCTCCATACCCTCTGTTACATTATCCATTCTTTGGACCACTGTGGGCACATATTGTAAAAGCCAGTCAGACTTTGTCTGCACTTTGGACTACAAGTATACTACGTATATACGTATTTCTGAGACAGCATTCCTCCAAAATGCTGACCCTTTGACCTGTGTGGACATGATTATAGAATTTTCACTTGTCCAGTGCACATATATAAAAATACAACATACATTCCAAACACACAGTCATGCATGACACTTCATTTCCTCAGGAATTTGCAATGGATCTTGAGGAGACGCTATCAGAGCATCTCCTTTCTGGTGATTCCCAGCAGGCACCACTATAGCCATTCAAAGACAGATTTTGGTCTTATCCCGGAGTTGTACAATAATGAAACCTTAGTTTAAGATGCCTTAGGGCTGAAATTTTAATATAACCTGCCATAACCATGACCTGCCCATTTATTTTCTATACAATGTTGTAGCACATTAAACTTAATTCTAGGAGTATGTGCTCATGTGCGCCACTAGAGGGGGCTTTCACTTTGCATTCTGCATGATTTTTTTAGTGAGTAGCGTATGATTAAAATACCAACTGTCACATTTGTCTTTTTCTTTGGAACAGTCAGAAGGTGATCTTACAGGCTATCCTGACAAAGGCCTGGAATGGTTTTAAATCCCTCCTCTTGTTCCCAGTGTTTTTCCCATTGAATATCTCACTGCTGGTCAAACATGAATGAAAAAATAAAAGTCGTCATCTTCGCTTCGCTCTCACAGTTTTTTAACCCGTGTTTCATTCAGACACGCAGCACTCGGCTCTCCTTGCCAGTAAACTCATACACATCAAAAATCTTGGGTGTTAGCATTCCTGACTGCGCTTGTGTAACCAAACACAAAAGAAATATATGCTTTAGGGGAAAAACAAAACACGGAGGTCCATTTCAAAGGCTTGTTGGTCATTTTCACACTGGGAGTCTGTCAGCGGGAGGTCAACACTGTCATTCTCCTTTCTTTCTTATTTTCCTGTATCAGCCGTGTTGTTTTTGAATGGAGTTGAATGGAATGGTTCTCTTAGCGGACAGAATGAGTGACTCGATCTAAATATGCACCACTGAGACACTCACTAGACTAAATCTGAACATACAAATAAAAACTCTTGTCTGTATGACTTTTTTGAGATGTGATACAGAATAAAGCAACTAGATAATTTCTGGCACTGCCAACAAAGGAACCATGACATGTTTTCAGAATGGCACGATGTCCCTGTCAATCAACCTGTGGGTTTGGGGACAGCAAATTGCAGCAAATGCATACAATCTCCTCTGGAGCAGGTTTGTAGTGAAACTTGCTGCTTTACAGGATCTTCTCATCTGGTTGGCATTAGGGCTTTAGAGAACCAGAGGAGACATATGGACTCAATGGATACGTGTTCTGGACAATCAGATCTCATTCATTTAAAGGTAAATAAGCAAACATTTTCAAGTACAGATTTGGGGTGCTTTGTAGAAGTTAATTTGTCTTTCTTCTATCCTTCTTTCTATCTGATTTTTCTTAGTGCTTTGTTGTATAATATATTGTTATCCCTTCAAAATATTTGATTGCAAACCCATTAACACTGCTTTCTACAGAAATGTTAGTTATATCACATAAATGAATAAAGTTGTTTAAAAACCTAACTACATTTGAGAGCTAAAAAATACCTCTAGTTTACTGTGTCCTTCTGGATGCCAACAACAACAACTGCATTATCTTATCCTGGTTTTTGGCACCAGACAAAATAAACTGCTATGCTCTGTTTTACAGCGCTCATGGCTTTCCCAGCTAATACAGAAAACAGATTTCTCTGTGATAGTCCGGCTGACAAGATTTGGAAAACTAACTTGTTTCTACGGTGCAATATGGTTGCCTTATGTCAGGGCAAATAATAAAGTGAGCCAAAGTTCAAAACTGAAGAGCAGAAATGATGGGGAATGTTCATTTGTGGCACATTCTTGATACATTTTAGCTGGATAAGATATAAACCCAGTGAACTTAGATTTTCAAGGTTTCTGTTCTAAACATTTGTAGATATGCACTCTTTATTGTGAAAGCATAGCTTGCTGAAACTACAATCAAGTAGACTTGTGCACATCACTGCAAAAGATAAATGTGCATGTCAATGTCAGGAGGACTTCTTACCTTTGTATCCAAGCACAGCCACAGCGATGGTGAGCAGTGCACAGAGTACATACAGAAGAGCAATCGCCACCCTCAGGGCCCAGTCATTTTTACATTTAGTGCATTCACTTCCTTCCTGAATACCTGCAACAGAAAATAACATCGCACCACAATATAAAAATGTTTTTATGCATGATGTAAATACATATTCCTCAAACTTAATTAACAAATCAAGTGCTGACAGGAAAGACCAGAAAAGTTGCTTTGGTTGCTTTAACGAATTAGACAACAGCGTTTACTTAACCTAATGTTGTTCTAAACATATATTACTTTCTTCTGTGGGACAGAAAATATGTTTCGACTAATCTGTATGTATATAATATAAAATAAGTTTATAATTATATGATACAAATTCTTTGGACCCCATTGACTTTAATTTTATGGTTAAAAACTATATAAAGAGTGACATGATTTTTTAATTCTTGCATGAACTAACATAACAAAACATGTGAAACACTGGCACATTGCTTTCATGTTTGGCTCCTCTCCTAGACAAAACCGAATTCTAAGGAACAAACAAATACATTTCTGCGATTTCATGCAAAGCAGCTTTGGAGATCACAGTGTTTCACCACATGATGGTGGAAGTGAATAAATGCCCCTCTGTTTGTGTTCATGAGCCAAGCTGGAACTACACCATCAGGGCTTACTGTGGCGAGAGACTATGATTCCCGCTTGTCTTGAATGAGAATGAGTGATTTTTGTCAGTCTGGTTCAGATTACCATTGAGCAAATTGTTGTTTCCCCTTGATCTAGAGGGAATAAATGGTCAAATATAAATATTGCCAGACTAGGACAAACAGCAAGTTTGAACGGTACATAACAGACTGTGACGTAAAATTCGCCACATGCTGCATGTTTTTGCTGCAGCTAAGAGTAAAGTGGACCCCTGTTGTGTTTAGATTGAGGTTTAGTAAATAAACATGTCCACTATCTCCAGAAAAACTCCAGACATTCCACAATGAGCCTCATATCCTTGTTTGACTCATCAGCTTATGGTCGGAGTGGCAGCCATGGCATCCAGGTCAAGCTAAAATTAAAGCCCCATGAGAGAGCTGGGTGGTGGGCAGGTCGCTGAGGAGCTTGTCCTTAGACCTAAACATCTGTGTAAACATCAAAAAATGTCCCTCCGAGCTATGGCCCCCGATGAAGGGGGGGTTTGCACTGAGGGTTTGGTGAGGTGGTCTGTGTGGGGGAGATCAGGAGAGGCCTCAGCCCCCACCATCACTCAACTATAACCAAACTGCACCATGTAAACAAGCAACATCACCACCTCTGGCTATGGGTCACTGGGGTGTGCAGTGGAGAGAGAGAAAAGAAAACAATAAATGGATCACTTCTACATTGCTGTAGAGTGTTTATTGCTGTGTTTCTTTCACCTAATGAAAACTATTAAGTAGAGATAGACAAATTGCTCCTGTCTTACAACTTTGAAGCTATATTAACCACACAGACTTCTCTTCTTATAGCCTTTCACACATGCTTTGAAAATCAGGTGGGAAAGCTAATTTCACTGAAGGAATACAGATGTGCTCTTTCAGATAGCTGGAATTCCAAGACGGGATGTTTAAATTTGTGCTCTGAAGCAACAGAGAGGGAAACACGCAATGCTTTCAACTGGGAACAAGAAACAGTTTTTCTTCTTCTTTTTTTTTATATTGCAAAACTGAATGTCATTTGTTTCCAAATAATGGTTCCTGCATATGCTCCCACTTAACTGATGGAGTTACCTGTAGTAGTTGTCAGTGGTACAGTAACACCATTATTACATCTAATTATCTTTAGAATGATCAACGGAATCCATTACAACCAATGTAGTTCCATTGCAAAAACAAATGACTCAAATAAACTGTTTTTTTTTTATTATTATTTTTTTTAAGTGAATCAAAAGCGTATAGTGCAACCAGTGTCATTGTATTATGTGCAAATTACTCTAATGAACTGGTTCTTTTAAGTGAACCCTGAGCAATCAGTGTAATCCAAATTCTGAATAAATGACTCTAATGAATCGGTTCTTTTAAGTGAATCAAAAGCATACTGCACAATCAGTGTAATCCAAATTCGGAATAAATGACTCTAATGAATCGATTCTTTTAAGTGAATCAAAAGCATACTGCCATGCGCGTAATTTGCAGGGGGGTTACGGGGGTCATGACCCCCCCAAAAATCAGATCCAACTAATATAACCCCCTCAATATCATAACATCATTCAGATTAAAATAATATGAAATATTCAGAATGAATACTTTTGTTCGTTTTCTTTATTAATTTCATTTGTCAGCAAGAAAGATAGTATCATATTTTAAATAATCTGTAATGTAAATTAGCATGTTACCTTTTACACAAGAAAATTATTCATATGCCGCGAGTTTAACCCCCCCAATAGTAGACCCAAAGTTACGCCCTTGCATACTGCACAATCAGTGTAATCCAATTCCTGTATAGATAAATTGGTTCTTTAAAGTGAATCAAAAGCAAAGAGCGCAACCGATGTAGTTCCATTCCCAAACAAATGACTCAAATATACTGGTGAATCAAAGCAAATTAAAAGCGTAGTGTGCTATCAGTGTCATTCTATTCAGTGCAAATTACTTTAACAAACTGGCTCTTTTAAGTTAATCAAAACCATAAATCACAGCCAGTGAAGTCTGATTCTGAAGTAACTAAAAAGTCTGCATAACTGTTCATGTTTTGTATTTACTATTGAAATTAAATCATAATTCGAGAATGGAATTGCATTCCAAACGTACAAAGGCAACTGTTAATGGAACCTACTGTAATGGGAACTAGAATGGTTCCTTTGAGGAATTTGAATCAAAAGCTAATGTTTTTTTTTTCAAACTCCCTATATACACTTGCCAATAGGTGGACTGTACAGCCAAACATGACAACATTATCTTTAAAGGGGTCATATGGTGCATTTTTAAAAATCATTATTTTGTGTATTTGGTCTAACAGAATATGTTGACAAGCTTTAATGTAAAAAAAAAACCACATTATTTTTCAAATATTGTAAATTATTGTAGGTCCTCTATGCCCCGCCTTGAACATGTAGTTTTCTACAAAGTCCCTCCTTCTGACAAACACAGTCTGCTCTGATTAGCCAACTCACCCAGAGCATTGTGATTGGCCGAACACCACAAGCACTTGTTGGAAATGTAACAACCTTTCCATAATCACGAGCTTCATCTTTCAAAATAAATGTAAAGACAGTTAATAATGTCCTTAATTTTACCATCAGTTCAAGCCAGAAAGGGGAACAGAGTCGTGAGACAGACACAGTGATGAAGCTTGTATGAGTTTACAGTACACAAGCCACGGAGGGTTAATTCAGCTGACTCCACTGTGTGACCATCTCTCTCTCTCTCTCTTTCTCTTTTCTCTCATACACACACACACAGACGCACGTACGCACCCGCACACAAAACATAATAACAAAACACACTTACAGTAGCTGTTTAGCTGGTACAGATGCACCAGATTGTTGTAGCAAAGTCAGTATGACCTCCTCTCCTAGGTTCACAAAATGATTGACCATAAAATGCATTGCTGTTCTGTTGTAAGTAATATTAAAGATTCCTAAATGAATCTTCTTTCGGAAGGCCAAATAAAAGTGGTTTTGCTTTCGCCTAGATACACACAGCTCTCCCTGACATGGCTGCTTCAACACTAACCATGGTTACAGAAACCTCGCCTTCTTTCTTTGTGTGAACATTTGGGCTGCATTACACAAATATTTCCACATAGTGACGTAGACGTGGGGGCATGTTTAAATGAGCTGTTTTAGGGGGTTGTGACAGAGTCTTGACTTTAATAAAGAATATCTCTTTGGATTTGAGACTTTAGTCTTTGCAACTCAAACACACCTAAACCTAACTCAAACACACCTAAACCTAACCTAAAGGGAAAAGCAAACTGAGGCCCTGGAATGGATGACCATACCTTGCCCTTTACTACAGGGCTTTAAGGAGGGTCTGGAAAATGGTTCTGGTCAGTGAAATTCCTAACGAGAAAACAGTCTAAATTAATTTATAGTAACACAGCAGCCCATACCTACTGTTTGTTGATGTACATTGGATGATTATTGTTCTAGCCAACACTTCACTGTAGGGATGTTTATTTTAACCGGTAAACCGCCAACCGTCCGTTAAGAATTTTGACCGATTAAATACAATCAGTTAAATGGTTTAAAAAGTAATTTATTTATTTATTTATTTTCAGTAATTTATCAAAATATTAAAAAATATTTGCTGCATGGTTAAAATATGCTACGCTTATAAAATATTGTTTTTTAGAGAAAAAAACACAAGTCACGTATAATAAGCCGCATGGTATTATTTCACTCAGAAAGAGGCCTAATGCGGACGTGAAATGTTTACAAACATTATAATAAACTGTAAACAAAGCTAGGCTATTTTAGTTCCCCTCACTCCACAACAAATAATTTAGAAATTTAGAAAAGAACAATAATTAAAAATAGGCCTTTCAGAAGTTATAGCAATATAAACGGCAAGCCAATACGAATTAATTTAGGCTAAAACAAAACTGAAACCAACATTGTTGGTATCTCATTCGACACAAATAAAATGTTTCCGTATTCACAATGTATTTGAATGACAAATTATTATTTATTATGTACTTCACTCGCATTCCAATATCCAACATGTTTTGCATAACATTACGGCGATATGGTGAGAACACTTAATGGCACTGATTTTACTACATATTTAAACTGAGCAGTGTTTTTTTAGTTTTGTATTTTTTTACATATGTTTGACTGACTGTATTTTATTATGATAATGAACAGACTGCATTGTCAAGGTAGCAAAGATTAGCTGTGTGCGTGTATGCAGCACCAGTGCAATAACTTGAGTTTTTCTCACTATCAGAGGAGGCAACTACTTCTTTTAGTCATAAAGATAATCGGAATTGTAAACGGTTTGCCTTTATTTGTGTACATTCATAATAAAAACAAATCTTTGTGTGTAAAATAAACCTAAAGAAAAATATGCCTATTTATTCACTATATATAGCCTAGCTTTATTGAGTTTTTCTCTGCTCGCAGAAGCGGTGCAGGTGCGTGATGTGGTATGAAGACCAAGTGAATCCTCATGTTCTGTTGTTTGCTGCTTTTTGAGCGTGTAAAATTAATCTCTGAGAAACAAATGTTAGTTTTTAATGGGTCCCAGACACTGATCCTTTCTAATTTAATTCAATTCTAATTTAAAATAATCTTGTTGGTTAAGC
This sequence comes from Carassius auratus, assembly GCF_003368295.1. Taxonomy (NCBI): domain Eukaryota; kingdom Metazoa; phylum Chordata; class Actinopteri; order Cypriniformes; family Cyprinidae; genus Carassius; species Carassius auratus. The sequence goes on from NW_020528445.1 coordinate 33,992, forward strand.
GCTAATAATCGGTTTACAAGCATCAGTTGTCGGGTTAGGAAAAATGAAAAACTATTTCACAGTATGCATGCTACAGATCTCATGATGGATCATATTAAAAGTTGGAGGAGGACAGAATAGAGAAGTGCTGCTTTAACACTGTGTGTGATGAGGTTGTTAAGCTGTGGCAGGAGATTGAGAGAGAGAAACGCTGAGGCCCGCCTCCATGCCTGTGCAACAGCTGTGTTTCATTTAAACGCAGGAAGTCGCTCAAAGAAAATTCCCGTACTTCTCTTTTTCCTCTGTACCTGCTATAAGACCCACTCTCACACTTGCCCAATACTTGTGATGGAAATTTCCATGGCAACAAAATAGATTTTTCCACACTACACAGAGAAAGCGGTCCATGTTTGAGTTGACTTTCGGTTTTGATATACATAGAAGTGTGATTCTTCAATATGCTCTTTTGCGAAAAGAGTTTTAGGGTAAATTAGCTTTCAGATTTCCTATGGTCTCTTTAATGACATTTTCCTAATTCTTCGATAAACATATTTGAAAAATCATAAATGATCTGCCAAGGGAGACTAATTTGGTCTCACAGAAACCATAGAGGCGTCAAGCAGGCATTACAAATTTGTTTGCACATTTACAGTGGGTGACTGATTCATAATTATGTTTAATTAAGTGCTTCATAATGTTCAAGTGTTTAAGCTACAGTTCAAAAGCTATGAAGAGTTACTGATAAATTAAGCAAATCTGAGCAGTGAACCCTTCTGGGCCCAATCTGAGCCTTATCTGCATGATGTAAATGCAACGGATGTGCACAAGCTGTCATAATAACAATTATTTTCATAATTTAATTTAAGCATTACCTCAGCTTATTTCATGTTGGCCATTGTTTCACGACTATACAAATTTGGAAGACATAAAATGATTAAACATGACAGACTGGCAACCGTGAAAGCAAACGGTTTAACAAACATGATCAACTAGTAACAACAGACCCAGTCAGTCTCTTAAGATGACGAACAAACAAAATCTTGTAGCATGTCATTCCGGTTTATTTCAACATACAGTAAGAAAACAATACAGTTTTGTCATGTTCAAAATATTCTGGATATCTATCTCTATTCCAACATCTGGAAGCATCGCTCAAAGTAAGACGCAAATAAAATGCTATTTGCATGCTGTTCCTTTCAGTTGTGCAGCATCAGATATAGTAAACTCTGTGAATCTGGTGCACATCTCTGGATCCAATCATCATGCCCCCGGCGTCCTTCATTAAAAGCCCCCTCTCTGGAATGTTAACAAGTAAGCGCTCTAAAAAAAGAGGTTTAACTACAGAGACAAATTACTTCACTATTATCTTTGCAAACCTCTGAACTGTACAACTCCACACCACTAGCATGCAACAGTAACATTTTTTTCCCCTTTTTTGACAGCAAACAGGTTTAGAACACTTTAAATAGGCACAAGCATCTGGAGCTTATTACACAAAGGGGGGGAAAAATCAAAGGATGCAAGAGAAAATTTGATACATCACCCCTTTATGCTAAGGACTGAAGAACAAACATCTAAAATGTCAGCTCAGTTTACAATTTAGATGCAAGGAATGCTTTTCCTCAAAGAACCCTTTATGTTACTGACTTCAAGCTAATTTAGAAAACACCACCATGGTATAGGAAGTGTAATATATTTTAGCTTATGAATGGCTTGAACATGCCACCAAACCTGGTGTATCCATGTGGAAGCGGACCAATTAAAACAACAGCCCATTACACTGGAAACTTTATTTTTTTTTGAGTGAGACAATCTTCATGGAAAACTGAATTCGTAAGATACACTGAGGAAAATCATGCCTTGAAATGACTAACAATTGTTACGCACTCATGGTTGGGCTACAACATGAAGCCTTTGTTTGCATGTCTACTTGTCTCAGCTCAAATTTAATCAGACACATGCAGTTTTGATACAACAGCAAGCAATTTAAAGTAAGCCTTTAACATTTATGGATCCAACAGTTTTTTTTTTTTATGACATCAGCAACAAAAAAAGGCAGAAATAGGATAAAATACTTTCTGGAGTTCAGAGAGAGGCAATAAAGTCTTTCCTAAGACATTGGCACAGTCAGTGGGACACGTGTTGGCTGTTTTCAGCTCCACTTATTTCCTTATGTGATTAAGGCCATGTGCACTTTTAGAAATCCAGAGAGACTCAAAGAATGAGATGACATAGAGCTAGCGATTGTGAAAACAACTCTAAGAACTACATAAACCTACAATGGTCTTTCAAGAAAAATTCTGCATATTTTGTTCTTGCTGCTTAGAATGAAGTGAAAAGACAAGAAACACACTGTGGCCATGCATATATAAGCTTACATTCAGCCCTGCAAGTCATCTGTATTGTATTACTGTAGAAATAAAGTGCAAACTAATAAGGAAATCATAAAAAGTATGTATGGAAAATGTGTGGAGACAAAAACAGAGATAATTCACGGCCAACCAGACAGGCAGATCCCACTCTGAATCTGAGACAGGAAATCAAAATCCAAAGCCAAGAGCCTCTAGCTAATGAGCTGAAAAAGAGGATTCTGCTCTTGATATTGGTCTACTGCACTAAAGAAATGCAAATACCTTTAAATCCATTCTTCTCCAGCTACTTTTTCCCAATGGTTTAACAGTATTAAGCATATAACTTAACTTTCTATAAAGTCATACATGACTGGGTTTGAATTTTCTTATGTAAATGTAATATCTGTCCTGGTGATTAATGCTAAAGATTCTATAAAAACCATATGCTTTGATACGTGCAGAATGTTTCATCTTTTTTTTTTTGGCAGTGACTCGAGTGAAGTCACACAAGCTCACCCTGTTCTTATTCCAGCACACAATATGTTATAAGCATAAACCAAAAAAAGAAAAAAAAGAAGCTACATTCATAATACACAGAGAGAAGTAGATTTTTATGCTTTTAAAACACTGATCTTATAGTGTTGATGCTGTATCTGCATGTGGTAAGCGGTGTAGTCAGTTTCTGGCATATCTACAGTAGTTGCTACAGTATTGACGTGAGCGTCAACCAATGCCAAAAGATTTTCAAATAAACTGGCCATATGGAGAGAGCTGAACGAAAGTAAATAGTTTCACACTTATGTACACTATACGGCATCTGGTTTCCTTAAAGCATAAACACATGCCTCATTATTAACCCATAACATTAGAAACATAAGGCCACAAGGACATACATGATCCAGATGAATGTCTAAACTCATTTGAGCAATGCACTAATTAGCAAACCATTAAAATAATCACATTGACTTCTTTACAAGGAAAAAGCACAAATACTCATTCAAAAAAAAAAAGGATTAGTATTAGTATTTAGAAAAAAATAATTAGATGAAAACATGTACATTAACATTACACAGAAAAAAAAAGTTTACGCTGAAGTACAAACAACTAATACAAATGAGAGAAGAACATACACTGGGAGGGGCATACTGGCTGCTGGGAAATTATATTTTTCAAAGAATTATTTGTAGATATGGGAGTTTGCAGCAGTGACAACAAAATTCTCTAAACAAACTTAAACACTAATTTTCAGCGATGCTGTACTATTTGTAGTCAATGGTTCAGTTTAGGTTTCCCCCACACAGTTTGTATAGTTGGTATGTTCCACCGATATACTGTAAGCGCGGAATGCACAAAGCGCTAGTAAAGAAGCCTAGAATGAGCGCTATTCTGTGTGCATGTCTCAGTGTTGTAATAATATATATAATGTCTCAAATATATATAAAGCTTTAAATTACTACTTAACAAAATAAAACAAATCAAAAACTCTTAATCGCAAGATGCACTTCTCTCTAGAGGTGCATCTACTGAGGAGAGCAGGATCGTAACAGGATATTTCTATGCACTAACAATATCAACCAAAACATTGTGCTTTTATACAATAAAGAAAACAAACATGATGTGCTTTCTGAGGTCTAGTCTTGAACTATATATATATTTATCCTGAGATTCGGTTCATTTTTGTGAAGTTCTCCTGTTCAAGACGAGACCGCAGAAAGCACATCATGTGTGTTTTCTTTATTTTATAAAAGCACAACTTTTTGTTGATATTGTGATTGCACAGTAATACAAGTAAACCCTTAACCGTTATAAATGATGTATTACTCTTACCTTTATGAGCAAAAATAAAGGCATAGCCACTGAAACTAGACAAAACAATGCAAGTGATTCCGCTGGCACCTCCATTTACTGCAAAGCGCACTTTAAGTTGCACTCTCTGCTCAAACTTTTAACGTGTTTTATATCTATAGTAGGGGTGTAGCGGTACGTGGATTCGTACCGGACCGTTTCGGTACAGAGCTTTCGGTTCGGTGCACGTGTGTACCAAATGACGGAATGCAATATTTTATGCGCGGAAAATTTAGTACATTTTCGTGTTTCCAAACTAACATATTAAGTGGCAGAAGTCTCTGCGTTCAGCGCAAATCCCGCCCTGCAGCTGATTCGTGTGGCTCCAATGTTAACAGGTTAAAGCTTGCAGGCTGCCTGCGTTGAGACCATAGACTGTAAAAAAATATGGACGTAGTGTCTGTGACGTCACACATAGACTCCTCAATAGCGGTTTTGAAGCCTAAAGTGTGCAGAGCGGGCCGTCGCCATCTTGGCAGCGCGTCACCGCGCGACTGTCCCGGATAATCGAAAATGGGCAAAAAGGCGGGAGCTGATTGCTGAAGCCACGCCCACCTAGCGCGATGGCATTGTCAACAGCGGCAATCCACCTGTCACTCAAGTGGCCACGCCCTTAATTATGCAGAACTTTAAGGCTTAATATAATTTAAACGGATGAGTTATAAAAAAATTCACCCCCCTCACAGTTGTGATGAAGGGGCAAAATTAGCAATATAGACCAAAATCATTTTTTGAACCAGGCTGTAAACGTTTTTTTTCTGCTGTAAAGTTGGGCATTTTAACATGGGGAGTCTATGGGACTGACTCTCTTCTGGAGCCAGCCTCAAGCGGCCAGTCGATGAATTGCAGTTTTAGTCACTTCCTTATTGGCTTCACCAGAGAGAGCGCGAGGTTGCCGCTCGGTTGAGACGTGCATCTCAGACGCGGCTCGAGCCGCGCGGAAAACGCGTGCATGCTATAGTAATGCTGTAGCCCACAGGCCTCTGGAAATCTTAAGGTGCCACTGTATACAGTACTGTTTATATTAAGTATGTAGTACCAAAATTATGCAACATAAAGCAGAATTCATACACAGTTAAACTTAACAGCTCAAGGTTAAAACATTTACTTTAAAGAGAATCTAGAGGGACTCGTACTAATGACCTCAGTGATAGAAATCATACTACGATATAAAGGTTTAATGGTTATATAAGGAACCGAGAGGAGGGCACACCACTGGGGCTAATGAAAAGAACACCTCCCACAAACCCACTGTTGCCTGAACTGATTTTCAATACGGCTCATTGCTCTTGACAGTACTGTGATGTCATCTAAATGTATCCATGGAGATTCAAAACAGCCTCCTCATTCAGAACAGAACACTGTAATGTTCTGGAATCTGGCCCTGAACTTTCATGACAGAGAAAGAGGGGGGTAAAGACCCTTTGAGCAAGTGTAGATTATTTTTGGGTCTGGATGAATGTGTTCATACGTCTCCTTAGAGACACTTGATCGAATGATAACTGAATTGTTATGTACAAGTTTCTATAATAAACATAACAAGTGAGTGATAAAAGGGTGACCACAGAGCAAAGTCCTATTATATGTTGATTTACAATATGCCTCTGATGTCAGCTAAAAATGATGACTTTCAGTGAAGAGGTATTGTCATTTTCCTGTTTTCTGTGTGCATAGTTATGGAGTGACATTCGTTTATTATCTGAAGTCTCAGAGGTATGATCTCATTTTTTCAGGGTGTTTGCCAAAGAACATGTTTAGCAACAAAAAGTCAAGAGAGACCCTTGAATAGTGTAAATTACAGCACTAAACAATGATCTTCAATGAAATGAATGGCACAGTTCAGAGTCAACAAGTTCTTCATCCAAATTCAAACAGAGCAAAACACAACAGGCATTAATGCAATTAAGAATTGTGAAACATTTTCTTCGTCTTTCCTTTTCTTAAAGAGACAGTTCATACAAATATGTAAATTATTTAATTATCTACGTATAGTTCCAAATCCATATGCTATTATTTTTTATTTTATTTTTTAATTCTGGATGCAAGCAGAAGGCACATTTATTTGTGAATAATGACAAAAATGACAGATATAATGACATCATGGGATTTTAAAACGATTTTCCATTAATATCACAAATAAATAAAACATAATGATGGCGATCAAGGACCCGGAATGTCGTGCTGTACCTCTGTTCCTCATGCAAAATTATCATATGCCTTCAAAAGACTTTTATATGAAATTACAAGAACAACTTTCATAATACTTTTATGGTGTTTTTTGTTCTTTTTGGAGCTTGACAGCTGTGGTCACTGAGGACTCGGTAAAGAGTCTTTAAAAAAATTCCTTGGGTGAACTGTTCCTTTAACCTCTTTATTGTGTATTGAATGTTCTAGCAGGGTGCAGTCATCTGCGCTGATGGGAGAAGTGTGGGTTGGGGGGTTTGGAGCAGGAAAGGTTCATGCTAGTGGGTGGCCCACCACAAGGCCTGGATCCTGACTCAGCAATCAAGGCTGTTCGTTACCGCAGCAACTAAGCTCAGCCTGACATAAGCCAGAAGAGTGCTCACAAGCTTCATCACTTTACGCAGCCAATAAAACCCATTGAGCTCTTTAATAAACTTCCATGCCAGACATGCTTGTCACGTAACAGAACAAAGAGCAACAAAACACCAGGACAAACAATGCCACTCCACCCATTGTGTAAGTGACTAAGAAACAAAATATAAACTCTAATTACATTTGGAGACATAAAAAACGAACTACAAAATGAAACAGATTAGTTTGCACCACTCACCATGAAGACAAATACCCTGTGATATAGTTCAAAGTAATTACTGTCCAAACATCAGCCGTCAGAAGAAGAATTTCTCTAGCCTTTTCGCAATAATTTATTATTTATGTATTCGTATCGGAGTTAAATTATACATTAAAAAGTCAAAAAGGTAACCCGATCAAGAATAATACCGTGCGTCAGTCGTCTTGACAGCCAAAGTAATCAAAGGCTCAGAAACAAAAGCACTGTGCCTCTGTCTTGGCCAGTTCTGCAAAACGGATTGTCGGTAAGTAGTACTCCGAGTCGAGCAAAGAAAAATACACATCTTTCTTTCACTCTACCTTTTTTTTCAGGCCAGGAAGCGCAGAGTTGATTTTGGCAGAGTTGGAAGCCAAAAAGACTTTCATTAATATATCAGACACTGCGCTGCACTCGGGGCCTTTCTTTTATTGGTAATGCCAAAAGAAAAGAGTTGGTCTCCATCAGTGATATGTATTGTTTTTGAATGAATGCCAGACCTTGAGTTGCAAGGAAAGGCACAGAATCCATCCATCATTTAGGCGTGACACCGTATTATATGACAGAATGTTTTAGTGGGTAAGAACATCTCTGAAGACTGGATGGATGCTAACTTGACCCGTTCTCCTCACACAGTTCAGCCCAACAGATGGCTTCTCTTACAAGCTGAATTTATATCTATTTGTCAAGAGTGAAGAAGGAGAAATTTGGTAGCAGTCCTTGTTTATGCGACGAGACCTGCCACTCCTGATCTGTTCCCTGTCATACAAAAGCCGGACTACTGAGAAACATGCATTTAGTCAAGGCCTTCAACAACAAGTCAAGTCACCATAAACAAGCAAGATTTACTCTAAATCTTTCTTATCACTATGTAAACTACATTGTTTTTATTTGAATTGTTCAGCTCAGATTTGTGTAGCTGCTTATCTCCCCTTTCTAAAGTGTCTCCACCACTTGAAGCTTAAGCAAAGGTGCCTTTAAAGAGTCAAATTCAACTAGCCTGACCCAACATTGACCCAAACCCTCTTCAGAATCCTTACAGCCCGTGCCATGAACCTCCTGCTGGGAAGTAGTTATTTGTGCATCGAGTGGAGAGAAAAAAAGGCTGTTCTCAGTTGGAGAGCTGTGTACCATCCTCCTTGGCCTGGAGGATAAAATTCTCCAGACCCCCCTGACAGCTTACCCCACAGACCCTGTGGGATGTAGGACAGACAAATGTTCTTTCTCCATCTACCTCCATCCTCCTGGTCTCTGCACGCATATTGAAAACACACAAGCATGTTATGTTTCGAGTCGGCATTACAGAACATCAATGCATGTAGAACCCTGGAGGGGAGGGGGTGCATTAAACAAGTACTCTAAAAACAATCTTTTCTAGTAAAAATAAACCAGAGACAAATGAAAAACAATCACTCTGGCTCAAACATACTATATTAAATGCATCTTTACAACAATACATGTAAACAAGTCACACACAAATTACTTTTTCTCAGTAATTTGAGAAAAGACACATTTTTTTTTTTTTTACATTTCTAACTGAAATGTTTTTTAAACATAAACCTGACTAAATTTATTTTGAATTATGCCATTAAACAAATACAAACAAACAAGCATTATACCCTGAAAGATAAACTGTTCTCAAGACGAATGTTCTCAATAAAATAAAAGTGTTTTTTGCATTCTGTGGCACCTTTATAAAAAAAATTCTAAGGTGTTTGAACACCATTGTGTGGTTGCAGCGTGCGAAAACAACCAGCCTATAATGGTAAGAAATCTATTTCTTCATTGTTATATAATCTCAATAAATCATAAACAGTCTCTCCACATGAGCAGTTCCAGATTTCTTACTACTATGACGTCATACTCTGGGAAAGTCCCGCCCATTTGTGCCCTGAGTGAGAAGCTGCAGTCTGCCATTACTGTTTTCTTGCTGTAGCTGCTGGAGATAAAATGCCAGCACCAACGAGCCATTAAAGGTAAAGTGGGATGCATCAATGAACATAGACAACTGAGGACACAATGGTTACATTTAATTTTTGAAGGAAATGTCCCAGAAAAAAAACCGGAGAAGTCCTATATTTTTGTGCTAACATTTTACACCGGACTGCCTCACAAATGAGGGTTAGCTCAGCGCTGGAGTTGTGCAAAAAATGCTTCTGAAAAAGGGGTAGATGGCAACCCTTTGTGCGCAAATGTTAGTATCAAGTATCAATGTAAGTATCAAACTCCAGACAGTGTGTCATATTTTGTTTTCCAAAAGAGCTTCTTGGCTCTATGTAAGGCTAATGTTGCTAAAGCTACCATTGTCTCTGCCTTTTTTCATTAATGCTGCCTTCACATGCTACCAGAATAATCATAAATAGCAATGTGGTAGTTAAAAATTGCATTTGGAAGCAATGTAAGGTCAGTAACATGGTCACCACTAGTTAAACTGTAACACTGGTGGTATGAGCTCTTGAAGCTCCACACTTGTCTGAAAAGGGAGCTGGGAGCACCAGCACATTTTCATTTAAAGGGGACAAACACAAAAACAGCTCATTTTGGCTCACACCCTGAAAGTGGCAATTTCAACAAGCTATAAATATGATCTGTGGGGTATTTTGAGATAAAACTTCACATACACACTCTGGGGACATCAGAAAACAATTTAAATATTGTATCAATGCATTCTATGGCACCTTTAAAATATAAAAAATATATAACACACACTAATATACAACTAAACAAGTACTGATTAAGAAATGGCCGCATTTGCAGTAGAAAAAACCCCCCCACATCCTATCATTATTTACCTCATCAGATTTATGAGTGAGCAACAAAGAAGATCTTTACAATGTTGCTTTCTCTTTGAAAATAGTGTTCTTTCTGTATTTCCTTACATCTCTTTATTCCCCATCCAGCAATCGTTTCCCAATGGCATTGAAAACCACTGAAAAACATATTTCCATGTCAACGGCTTAGAAAAATGTAAAAAGGATCTCTTCTGTTCCACTGGGATAAAGAGTAACTTTTCGCCATATCTGGAAGCACTTTGATATATTTGAGTAAAGGGGAAAATAATGAACTTAATAGTGAAAATGTGTTAAATCAAACAATGTGACAGATCAAAACAGACAGCT